>NC_091105.1:4525438-4540438 GCF_024713975.1 Paralichthys olivaceus
CCTTCCCTCTATCTTTAGTTTTAAGAGCCAATGTTAACGCAGCACAAACACACACATGTGAGTATTATGGAATTAACACACACACAAACACACACATGTGAGTATTATGGAATTAACACACACACAAACACACACACATGTGCACACACTCATTTCTTGCTGACACATATGTAGTTTTGTCAGTTGTTTTGTCGGCCGCCTCAGATCTTCAGGCATCCAACAGAAGCAGAATGCCAGAGTAGACACACACACACACACACACACACACACACACACACACACACACACACACACACACACACTTAAATAGACGCTCACCGTTTCACTTCTCACAGGGTAACACACATGAACACGGGCATGCACACAATCACATGCACACACAAAGATGTGCTGGCTGTTATTTTACGCACTGAGGCGACTCATCCTCGCCACGCTCCAGGAGAAAGAGATCGATTCCCAAGACAGCTGCTGCTGCTCAGACAGGTGTGTGTGTGTGTGTGTGTGTGTGTGTGTGTGTGTGTGTGTGTGTGTGTGTGTGTGTGTGTGTGTGTGTGTGTGTGTGCGTCTTCTTTCATTCACACTTAAAAAGAAAGAGTGGAGAGAGAAACCTCACTACTCCTCTCTTCTTCTCTCCATTTCAGTCTCATTCTCTCTCCAGGATTCTCTCTTTGTTTCCAGAAACACATCGAGGCTTCGTCCACACGTTTGCAGTATTAACAAACATCATGTTGCTATGGTTACACCTGGCCTCCTCCGAGTTGCACTTGAGTCAGCAGGGACAGAAACTTTATAAAAGGATAACGCAGAAGCACACGTTCTCTCCCTGATTTGTTGTTGTCAGTCACACACATGACTGAATGGTCATGTCACGTGTTTCAGGTATGTTTGCACTAGAGAGTGGACACACAAGCCGAGATCCGACGGGTCCGACAGGGTTTGGATAGAAATGCTGAAGCGATATTCGTGTTCACTCACGTTGACTGACTGGGTTATCTGCTGGATTTTTTACGCTGCACATGCTTGTGATCAGGGAAAACATTGAGCTCAGGTCGGGTTCGGACTCAAAATCAGAATTCCTCTCCTCCAAAGTCGGGTTGACACGGACAGAGACACTCTTCTGGACAATCTTCACATCTGAAATCGTAGTCCATGACTTTCTGCTTTAAAATTGCCAAGAAGATCGAGAACAATATGTGTGTGGTCATAATTCACATGACCACAACATTTCTGCATCTGCAACTTACTTTTGACATTCACTTTTTTATGTCTGTAAAATCAAATTCAGAGACTAAAGTCCACCTGTAGTCAGCTGCATCATCAAATCATCAAACAATGAGTCGTGATTAAAACATGTTATTAATTCAAACACAAGTGAAAATAATAACTGATGATGCAAGAAATACAAATCCAGCGCGGGGACACGGACTGAGTCGTTTCTTTGGTCTTTAAGCAGGACCTTGAAGTAACCCCCCCCCCCCCCCCCCCCCCCCCCCCCCCAACACACACACTCCCCCTTTCACCTTGACTTGTGTATTCAGTTGCAGTTTTTTACAGCCTGTAAAAGCAGCTTGAGGATCGCTGTCAACTTTGACCCCGGCTACAGGACAAGAATAGAGATGCAGTCCAGGGGGCTGCACACACACACACACACACACACACACACACACACACACACACACACCCTGTTGTATTTTGTCTTAATGTGTTTGCCACTTATAAGTGTATCGATCTTACTCCGTCAATTATTTGATGAAGAGAAACTCAAAATGTAAATCATTTAAATAATGATAAAACCAGTTGTTAAAGCAAAGATCCATCTTGAGTCAGGGGGGGGGGGTTCCAGTGTTTCACAACATTGTGAGTTCAAGATTTTTGAATTTCAGTTGGTTGAACAAGGTTGTTTTATTCACTGACAAATAGATTGAATACACAACTGACTGATTAAACCGACAATAAAAAAAATTTGTGGACCAAACAATGGTCTTTAAAAAACACTGTATAAATATCTGATATAGTGTGTGTGTGTGTGTGTGTGTGTGTGTGTGTGTTGGTCGGACATGCGTGTGTGAAGTGAAGGTGCTTTGGTGCTAAGCAGAGAACAGACGAGTGTGAAAGCCGATCTGCATTGTGGCCGATCCAGAGAAAGAGAGAAAGAGAGAGAGAGAGAGAGAGAGAGAGAGGGGATAGAAAATCGACAGCAGCAGCGTAGCTTTCACTGCCAACATCGTGTGTGTGTGTGTGTGTGTGTGTGTGTGTGTGTGTGTGTGTGTGTGTGTGTGTGTGTGGTAAAAGAGCAGCTATTAAAAGACTAGAGTTACTGAACACAAGGTGTGGTGAAAAAAAAGAAGAAAGAACAACAATAGCTGATACTTACACACACACACACACACACACTGGGACGCACTTTGACCCCGTCAGCTGCCGTCATGCTTGCTTTGGGCTTCGTGCCGCGCAACAGGTGAGCTCGCTAACAGACGGCCGCCTGAGATAGCCGGGACGCCTCGCATTTCACACACACACACACACACACACACTTACCCACAAACACACGCACACACCGACAAAGAGGGTTAAAAGCATTCATACGTACATGCATACGCTTTGGCACGAGGTCAGGGCCGGGTCGGGGCCGAAACAAACACACACACACACACACACACATACAAACACACCAACACACACACACACACACCACTCCTTGCATTCCTACATATGTCAGTTGTGTAATTAAAAGGCTTGCACCTCTTTGTCACTCTCACTGTGACACACACTGATCCACCACGTTAGCCGGCTCAGAGGGAACAAAGAACATACATGGGACCCATAAACACTTTACATACATGGTACACGCCAAGAAATCCAGGATGTTTGAGGATCTCGCTCTCGATTGACTGACAGAAATATCTGCGTTGTGCGTTGAACGTCAGTCAGAACTGTCAACGCCACACGAAGATACAACTGACGAGCATCTCAAATCTTTGCAGGCTGCAGATGAACCATTTTCTAAAGTGTTTTAACCTGATTTCACGTTTCTCTCCGCCTGCCCCTGAAGCAGCGCTCAACAAGGTGGGATGTTATTCTACCTGAAAGTCTCACCCACGCAGGACGTCGTCTTCCTGCTCTCACGTCTGTTGCATCAGGTCGGAGGCGGGCATGTTGTTAAACGTTCGATAGCTGTTGTTTGAGGACGTGATTTATGGCTCAAACTGGCAACGCAACACTCGGTGTTTGAACATGTCGCTTAAAGATTGAGTCAGAAAATGTGATGGTAGTTCATTCCACACACACACACACACACACACACACACGCACACACACACACAGTAGGCAGTTGGCACCGCTCCAGTGAATACTACAGCGTCGTGTAATGAACAAATGACTGATAACGTTATAGAGGAAGAGCTGCTGGCACACTACCAAATGGAGAGAGAGAGTGTGTGTGTGTGACACAAAGGTCACTCAGGGTTTACTCACTTGTTTAATGTATATAAAAAGGAGTTTGAGGTGAAAACACAAACTGAAAGTGATAAAAAAGAGAAAACAAGAAGCTACAGGCACAAATTAAATTTACAAAAGTGAAAATGCAAAGTTTAATCCAAGTTTTACGACACAGATTCACCCAGTTTGTCAAATTCTCTCTCAGATGCAAAGAAAGTCACTGATGGGAAACTCGGAGGTTGTTTAGGTAAATTTTTACACACTGGGTTCAACATCTGATTATTCTTCATCAACTGTGGAAAGATTTTACTCAACACATTAAATGTAGAAATGTCAAAGTAAGAGGCCAGGCAGGCAACTTCCTCTCTGCAAAAGGAAAATGGACGTTGTACCTTTGACAGCAGCAGGAGATGGTCCGGGTCAGACACGTTTTTCTCAAACATTCAGACGAGAGGTGACACCTGTGACCACACAGGGTTATAAGTGATTATTACCTTATCACCAAAAGCTCTGGAATCTCCTCGTCTTTCCAAGTTGACATCCTCGTCTTCTGCGTGTACGGCTCCTCTTCTTCATCCTGAGATATTTGTATTCTTCCAGTTTCAAGTCCGTCACACGTTAGAAACCTCGTCAACACGTCCACCCACTCTGACATCTGGCGAGAAAAATTCCAGAAAACTTCTTGAGAAACTGACTCGACGTTTGCATTCTCACATTAAAATGTTTTAATTTCTTGTTTTTCAAAAGTGGTGATTGATTTTGTGTCGCCAACAAAAGCAACTCGACCAAATTAAAATGTAATTTCCTCTTGAATCAGGATTTTTCCATTCCTGAACTTGGACCTCAGGAAATCGACTCTAAGTAAGATGCCACATCAGTGGGTTGTTCAAATGGACTCTTTTAGTAAACATAATAAACACAACTGTGCTTGAAGGCACCATCAGGTCTGCTTACGTTAAGTGCTGCAGCTGCAAAGTCATGAATCACGAGTTACTTTCAGGAATCTCGAGGAAAAAGACTGACACGTCAGAAGAAAAGAGAAAAATCTCATTCTCTTATGTGACAGAAATGTGAGCAAAGGTATAACGAGGAGTTTACGATGACTTAAGAAATTAAGGGGGTTGAGAAAACAATTTATGACACACAGGTAAACCAGAAACTCAAAGGCTCAAACCGGCAGAACAGAAAGCTTTTTATTTGAATATCCAGAAGAATCTCGAGTGTGTGACACTGAAACCTGACGTGTGACAGCCGATGGAAATATTTGATTTTTTTTTTCCTGTCTCCCCTCAGGTTGGTGTGTAAACGCTGGGCGAGGCCGCGCAGGTCTGAGCTCATTACTGCTGATAAATAACAGGGTAATAAAGTCGAGATGGGGGAGTGATAGAGAAACACAAATACACAGTGACAGAGTGGAGTTTAAATATGGAGCCAGACACTGTGTCTCCACACAGCTCCGTCATTTCTACTGTGTGTGTCACCGTTCACTTCCTGTGTGCATGAGGGGTTAGGGTCAGGGTGTGTCTGTGTGTGTTCTCAGTCAATCTGTGTGTTCCTGCATGTGTGTGTGTGTGGGTGTTTGTGCAAAAGTCAATTAGAATCAATTTGTTCCCTCAGCTGTCCCCCCCCGCCCCCCCACTCGGCACATCGTCCCCACGACTCCGTCTGTCACCTTGTTATTGCAGTGATCCCTTTGGTGGTGGTGTGTGGGTCACTTTGGTCAGAGTGTGTGTGGCGAGTGTTTGTGCTCATGGTGGGGGGGGAGGCTGTTAGCAAGTCGGATCCTCGGCACCCGAGAGAGGGTCCGAGTGAACTCGCCACTGTCTCTGCTCACGGAGACAGAAGACGTGCGTGAGGAAGGCGGAGAGAGTGAACTGAATTTACATGAAAGCTGCTCTCAGGTCTGCAGCGCCGAACTGTCTCGTGAAATGTCATCGTTGACGTTTCTAACACACAATTGACGCAAAAAAAACCTAAAGACAGAGACGTCGACTTTAAAAAAGACGACGAGATTTGAGGGAGATTGAGAGATTTTCCCGTAGTTTGAGTCTCGCTCACGTCTCCGGCTGCTTCTTCATGTGAGACACAAACCGGTCAATGTGTGTCGTTGTTATCTTTCTCAGTTCTGTAGGAGTCGGAGCCGGACGTGGAGGAATCAGAGCTGATAAAGAATTTTATTGTGCCTTCGATATTTCTTCAAAGTCTCTGGTAACCAGGTCACAGCTTGTTTCTTCTCAGAGGTTAAAGGTCACAGGTTGCCAGGTTTGCTCAACAGGGGAAGAAGCCTTTATGAGACTGAAACCCTGTTTGTGTTGTTCGCTCCGTTTTGTGTGTGTGTGTGTATGAAGTTGAGTGTGTTTGTGTGTATGTGAGTGTGTGTTTGGTGGCTCACGATGACCTGGTGACATATTTTATCAGGGTGTTGCAGGACCAGCCCTTGGCCTCCGTACTTTCTATTTCACAAACGTGTGTGAGTGTGTGTGTGTGTGTGTGTGTGTGTGTGTGTGTGTGTGTGTGTGTGTGAGTGTGTGTGTGTGTGTGTGTTTGTGTGAGTTGTCCCAAGACCATAAAGCTGGTGTGTTTTATCAGTGATTGATTGCTTGGGCCTCAATTGAGGTATTAGCAGCTTCCACATCTCCAGGACGTGTGTGTGTGTGTGTGTGTGTTTGTGTGTGTTTGTGTTACCTATACTGATAGGCAGTCATGTGTCACATGCCAATTGTATGTCTGTGTGTGCACCAGTTTGTGCGCTGGCATGTACGTGCATGTTAGTGTGTGTGTGTGTGTGTGTGTGTTGCTGGTTAATGATTGCAGGTTTGCGTGACGCTTCCTGTGGGTTTGAATCCAGTGTTGATAGAAAGAGTTGGGGTTGTACCAGGACACACAATGATACACACAGAGACACACACTCTCAGCTGTACAAAGCACACAGCAGTTCATAAAGTATTTTTGTTAAATTTCTCTCGACTGTGTTGACGATTAAAACCTCAAACATCGCTGAGCCTCCGAACTCAGGTCAGAAAAGATCAAAACCAATAAAACGTTGTCAATGTGTCTCGGCCTCATAAAGAGTCACAAACATATATGTTTTAAAGCTAAATAACTTTTCCAAACATAAAATGTAGTTTCCACGGTTTTTGTTACACGAGGCATCGGTTACGAAAATACACCTGCGCTCTTTTTTGTTTCTCAACAAACTTAAGATCCAGAAGGAGAGAAACTCCAGAGAGCTTCAGTTCTTCTTGTTTCTTTCCTGTGAAATAGCTTTTCTTTATTCCAATACTATAAATTAACTTAAATTACAACTTTCTTCCCATTACAGTCCATCCTTCAACAGAGGGAAAACTGTATTAATAAATGAACATTAACTGTAGAACAGGAAACTTCAGTGTGAGTTTGATCAAAACTGCATTTTTTTAAATAGTTTTTTTTCCCTGAAACCAAAGAAGTATTGCAAGTTTTCTTTGGGGCGGTGAAAACAAGTTATTTGACTTTATCACCTGATATGAGACGTCACGACTTAAACCGAGTTAACAAGTGTTTCATCTGGATGTGGATCTCAGCGTGCACGTGTAATTGGTGCCTGTGCTACACGAGTAAATCTCATAAAATAGGAATGTTTGTGAGTCTGGAGCCAGTCTCACACACTTGTTTGTGTAAGGACGACTGCTCTCCGGACAATCACACACACACACACACACACTGTACTGTGTGTATTCCTGACTCTCCCCCTCTCTCCTCTGTTCTATTTGAAATGGGTTTCTATTTGATTTCTCCTCCTCCTCTTTTCTTTCTCTCTCTCAAACGCTTTGTTGTAACGACATCAGTCTTGTTTCCCACTGTGTGCCTCTGATCATGTGAGCGACCAGTTTCACTAAATATTAACCAGCCAGAAGACAGTCGGCCCACTGTGTCAGTGTTTCCACCACGGCCAATTATTATTCACCTCTGTGACGGTGTGCGTGTCGCAAGAGCTGCACTTTTTCTCCCTCACACAGGGGAAATGAGACATACCTAGATACCTGAATGTGTGTGTGTGTGTGTGTGTGTGTGTGTCACTTTTGCTTTGTTCGCTGTGCGGTGTTTGTGTTTTGCATGTATCTCTTTCACGTGAACTATCGTGAGATACATCCTGTGGCCGTGCTGTGTAAGTGTGCATGCCAGGAGGGTAATTACAGGCTCAGTGCAAGGCCTGGACAAATTACAGAGGATCTCACACACACACACACGCACAGACACACACACAGACACACACACTCCCTGCCGGTTACTACCTCTCTCTTTCTCTCTCCACCCTTTTAACCTCTAGCGCTGCTCGTCAGATCAGACCATAACAAAATGCAACCGTCACACGCACGGACGCAGAGACACAAGCCACTTCTCTCTGGTTCGGAAACACGGCCACAGAAAATATCCAGTGCAACACCTCGTTTAGTTTCTTAATCCGCCAACTCAGAAACGCTTGTTTGAGCCATTTTCACAATTCGCCACAGTTCAGGTTTATAACGAGGTGAAACTGGATTTGTGTGCAAAGTCACTTTCTGTAAAATGTTACGACCACTTTCATATAATCATGAGCTCATCGCACTGTCTTCAGCCCAATTCGTGCTTCTGTGTCGAGGCTGCGCTGTAGGTTCACATGTGGCCTTCGCCCCGGGGCCGAGCATTCATCGCTGTGCATGTCATGTGTGTTGAGTCGAGCTGCAGCTAACTTCTTCAGATTAAAAGGCTTGAGTTTAACGTGAAATGTTGAAAGTAAAGAAACTTTCATTGGTATCAAAGCCGACCAACCGCGCTATCACCCGAGACTCGACGGTAACTGAGAGGTGATTTGTTGTTTTTAAAGTGAGAGAGTGTGAACCGTCTCCTCTATCTGTGCTCATCACAGGTCAGAGGTCAGATAAGGACTGTCTGCTGGGAAATGGAGTGGGGAAAGAGGAGGTGGGGGTGGGGGGGGTCACCTGATGACAAGACAGGAGGAAGAGGAAGACGGAGGGGAAGTAGTTAGTGTTAGCACGCTACTGGTGTTGATAGGCTCCTCAGCAAGGTGTCTGATAAGTGAGGCTGCGAGTTACTGAGTAACTAAAACTCTTGGGTTGGGTAACTAATATTGACGGGTGGGGGTGGGGGTGGGGGTGGGGGGGGGGGGGGGGGGGGGGGGTGATTCTCTTTGGGGCTCCTCACAATGAGCGTCTGTGGAACAAGGAGTTAACTTCGGAAAAAGCTTTTACATGAATGTCCTTAATTCTACGATTGTAGCTTCAATCATACTTTGTCACATTGTTAAACAGGGTTTAACTTTTTCAGACACGAACTCCTCGGGTCCAGACTTTCTCCACCTTCACTTCATGCTGGTCGGAGCAGAACAAATACCTGTGACTACAGCAGATGAATTTGCTCCAGAGAAAATAAGATAATCCTTTATTCGTCCCACAGCGGGGAAATTTGCATGTTCTGCACTTCTTCACCTTTTCACCTCCTCTCAGCTGAGTCATGCTGCATTCGCCCTGATTGATTATCTCAAGAAGAACAATGTGGGTTTAGTTTAATCAGTCAATAAGATTTCCATCTCTAAAAACTAAGGGTCAGTTGTCTCTACTGTCAAAACTCCTGACCCCGTGTGGAGTAAAATCTAAATGGTCATTACAGCCCCAGTGACGTTCTGTTTTCATGATGTCCACATCCAGGCTGCAGTGATTCTCCAGAGCAATCTGCAAAAAACCAAAGTACAGATCGGACTCGAGCTGCTCTCAAACCTTCACAACAGGATGCGTCTTCTCTCTCTCTTTGAGTATTTGCAAATGTTCACGCTGGATTGGTTCCTCTCGGCGCTTTGACTTCTCAGAGTGTGTTTAAACATTACATGAGGTCATGTGAGGGTCCAGGAACAACAGCCTTAGCAGTTTGGTGTTTGCCCATGTGACAGATCACAAACAACCCCCCACCCCCGCCCCCGGCCCCCTCCCCCGCTCATTTGTGGCTGCTTTTTTTTTAAGGATTTAAATAAGTTTGTCAAACTTTTACGTTTTAACTGTTGGAGTGTGGTCTGTTAACTCTCTGGCTTCATTACCTTTCTGATTTCATCATCTTAACGAATCCTGCTGGAATGGCCTGAGGTCATTATTCCTCTCCGCCTGTGAAAAAGAACCGACCCGAACATATTTGTGGATGAAAGCGACCGAGCTTGATGTTTTACAATCACGTGAAGAGTAAACTGGGTCTGGGACGGGTGTTCACTCTCTTACGATCGCCCCATTCATTGCAGTTTTAAATCCAGACTGAAACCATTCAACTAAACTATTTTACAAAATCTAAAGTCATAACATCACAGCATCTATTTTATTTATTTATTGTATATACATTTTATTTATTTTATCTCTTTTACTGTCTCTACCTTAAATATCTTCTTTTTGATCTACAGTTTATTGCACCGTGCGAAGTCAAAATCATTAAAAGTACATTTGATTTTATACAAACAAAGATTTAAACAGCTGCTCTCTACTTTTTAGAAATGACAAATAACTATGTTTGAGGAAAAGACCAGAAAAAACAAGCGCAACAATAAAAGTTCAAACTGAACGGAGTCAGATTTGAATCCTCGGCGTCCTCGCTCCTCCTCCGATGTTCTGAGAGTCTGTAAAACATGTCGCTCTTTGAAGGTATGTGCTAATAGGAGCTATTACACTCACTCTTCTCCTCCCCGCCCTTTTACTCTAGAGCACTCTCTTCCCTCGCTCCACCGCCACCTCCCTTTTTTCTCTCCCTCTCTTCTCTACTCCCCTCCGTCCTCCTCTGTGCCTCTAATTAGCAGTGTGTTAACCTCAGTGAAAAGCGTCCAGGAATGCCCCGACAAGCTCGTAAAAATCACGTGAAATTGCCAGAGACACCAACAAACAGGTTTGACTAGCCTGCACGTACGGAGGACGGAGAAGAAGAGAAAACTCCTGAGAGCAGAAGACATTTTTTATTTTTTTTTAGGGGTGTCGAGAAAAGGCAGTGAAATCAAACTCAAATTAATTGAGTTCAAATGAATCGAAAACTGAATAAGAAATAAAAGAGATTGATCTGTGAAAAGAATTTACCCCACGGTCTCTCATCCATAGTTTATGCAACGTCACATTAATTGTACTGACTCTGATAAACAAACTAAAGGCCGAGGTCCAGCCTGGTTTATTTTTTCTGTTGCTAACAAAAAGCTTCACTGAGATCCAGAAAACAAAACTGCAAAAACAAACTTTGAACGAAACGAGTTATCACCAACAATATCCACTTTATATATCACCATGTTCGACAAATGAAAAAACATCACAACAAACTGTACAATATTGAGATAAAATTATTAATTCCTTTCGTGAAAACATTAGTTACTTTTACATTAATCATACAGTAAATTATTTTTTTCATTTAAAGGCACACGAGAACAAAATAATAAAAAACATAAAATGTTTCAAATATAATCAATAGGACTTTTTTAAATATACATGAAATAAAGAATAAAATAATTTCATAATGTCATTATTGAAGTTGGCTTTGTTTATTCGTTGATTTGTGTTTTTTCTGTGAAGTCTAAAGTATCTGTCGTTATATTTCTGCTTCATTTTGTTAAACTGTTGGACAAAACTTTAAATGTATTTTAATCATGATAAAATTTGAAATAACAAAAAGTGAAATTCAAAGATAAAGAATATGAATATTTGCATCAAAGTGCATTCATTTGTTTCCACCGACGCTCGTCTTTTAGCGAGACTATGCAAAAACTACTGAACCGATTTTGTTGAAAAGTGAAGAGTGAGCCAAGAAAGAACTTTGGAGCGGATTGGATTAATTAATATTGTTTTCACTTTGTTTACGTGATGAAATACAGACGGTTTTTCTACATGTTGGTGAATTACTCAGGAAATAATGTAAAGATCAAGATGAAACAAAAATCAGCTAAGTCAGGATAAGTTTCATGTATTTTCAATGTTCGGCGCTGATCTTCCTCTTGTTCTTCTCAACCTTCATCACCTCCTCATCCCTCCCTCATCTTTGATGTGTCGATGTGGCCACAATGGCTGCTTCAGGGGACGCAGAAAAAAGGAAGAGGATATTAAAGAGATGAAGGAAGGGGGCGTTGAAAGAGGGATGGGGAAGAAGGAGGGTGGAAGAAAAAGAGGACAGGGAGCTGTGGAGGAGAAGAAGTAGAGACGGAGGTAAAGAGGGAGGAGGAGGAGGAGGGAAGAGGGATGGCGTGGAGGAAGGGTAGATGGGGTCAGAGCTGACATTGGGTGGGGGGGTTGATGTGGGGTCAACATGATGAAGCAGTAATGGAAGTGTGTGTGTGTGTGTGTGTGTGTGAGTGTGTGTATGCTATCAGAAGATGCATGGCAGGAGGGACGGAGGCAGATTACAGCGGAAGGTAGAGGTAATGGTGTGTGTGTGTGTGTGTGTGTGTGTGTGTGTGTGAGACAAAGGTTTAAAGGTTAAATATGACTCTGCACTAGTTTCTTCCACTGGTTTGTGTTTTGACTGAAAATGATGTGTAGATATATTTTCACATTATCAATGTTTGTGGTCCAGACACCTGACTGTAATTTTTTTTGTATAATCTTTTGACCTGTTATGTGTCAGGGTTGAATTCAGCATAAATGAGAAGTTTTACAGCCTCTTCGCTTGACTTCCCTTAACGTCTCCGGAAACTAAAAGATTGACAAAATAACTGTCCAATAAATGGAAACAGCTCTAAACATGCAGGTTTAGGAAAATCTTCATAATTTATAAATATAAATAAATAAATCTGTAAAAATCACACACACCATTCTGCAATCTGTAAACATGTGAGTGTTTGTGTCTGGAGACCGAGGGAAGGAGCGGTGACCTCTGATTGGCCAGAGCGACTTTAGGATGAGGTGAAAGGTCATTCAGGGGTTGAAGAGAAAGAGAGGGGGACATATCAACACCTTGTCCAATATCGACCCTGCTCTGTGTGCGTGTGTGTGTGTGTGTGTGATTGATCCGTCCAACCCGGTGGCCGTAGCTTCAGATCCAACAGACCGGAGATGAGTGTGCGTGTATGGGGTTTTTAATGTGTGTGTGTGTGTGTGTGTGTGTTTGGGGAGGGGCTGAGGGATGAGAGGCGATCCGTCTCCCGTGGCGACAGCCCGGACCGTGGACCCTTCCGTTTCCTCTAAATATTTACAGAGTGGTGGCCAATCACAGCCAAGCAGACACTGGCCACCGGCCATGACATGAAGGAGTGTGTCCAGTGTGTATCTTTGTGTTTCTGTGTCTGTGTGTGTGTGTAAGTGTGTGTGAGTGTGTGTGTTTGGAGTGATTACACAAATCATCCCAGTCACACCTCAGATTTTGTCCCGCTCAAGTCTGTAGATGAAAATTTAACTTCACATGTTTTTATTTGAATATCAGACCACGATTTGCTCTGACATTCACACAAACACACACACACACACACACACTGTGTTTTTTTCAAACACACACAAACACGTTATAAAAAGTTCCCTCAAACTTACAAGTGCACACATTCACTCTCTTCCTCGTGAAAACACACTCAAAATGTCATCCAAACATATTCCTCTCTCTTCCTGGCTTTCTTTTCCTCTCTCTCTCTTGCACAGACACGTCTGCTCTGTGTGTGTGTGTGTGTGTGTGTGTGCGTGTGTGTGTGTGTGTGTGTGTGTGTGTGTGCGTGCACATGCAGTGAAAGTGCTCTGCCTGCCTGTTTGAGCGAACAGCAAATGAATAAAATGTGTTGAGCCTCTGAGAGGAAGTGGTTTCCAGACCGCCTCAGCATGTTGGAAACAGCTGTTTGTGCACACATGTAATTGTGTGTGTGGGCGTGTGTGTGTGTGTGTGTGTAGGTGTGTGAGTATGTGCACGTGTGATTTAGCTCGGTCCTGAGCAGCATGTTTTCATCCTGTGTATGTTTGCATCAATCTGTGTATCTCTTGATGTGTGTTTCTACACGTGTGCACGTCTGTTTGTTCCGGTATCTAGTGTGTGTGTGTGTGTGTGTGTGTGTGTGTGTGTGTGTGTGTCTGTGTGTAGGTGCATGCACGCTCTGCTGTGGGGGGGTCTGTTGACCACTTTAGAGGAAACCACAGGCCAGACAGAGCTGTGTGTCATCAGGCCGACTGCCATGGAGCCGAACATCCAGCTTCAGCCTGAAAACACGAGGAGCCGAGATAAACACAGCGAGAAACTGTGAGGGACGAGCAGACGAGTGATCAGTGTCAGCTTCTAGTTTCTGATCCGTACCTTCATCCTTCCTTCACTTGTTTTTGTTCTGTCTTCACACTGTGTCCCTCGTTCTCCTTCCTCTATCCCTCCGTTTCAGCATTTGTCCGTCCATTGGGAAAAACACAAGTAAGAATGTACGAGGGACTAATTGTCCATTTCGTTAAAACATCAATTGTCTTAGAATAAAAAAAATACATTTTGAGAAGTTTGTGCATGATTATAAAATTCTCAACCACAAAAAAAAAAAAGACAGCTGATAAAAAGGTTTTTTTGTTGTTTGGTGGAATTATCAAGAATTTAGAAACTGTTCTCATCCTAATTAGACTTCAGACGTTTTTTATTTGAAGTAATAAATCGCAGGATTGGAGGGACAGTGGTTGGTAACGAGCCTCCAAGTTGGATCCAGACGTTTTTCCAGAGTTTGTATTTCTCATGTGAAGAAGCAGCGGGTGATTGTCCGCGTCCAATGTGGGGAACATTCAGACGTTATTTTGTTTACAGCACATCCACAGCGGCGTCGGCCCTTATCACCAAAAGCTCTGGAATCTCCTCGTCTTTTCAAGTTGATGTCTTCGTCTTCTACGTTTCCTCTTCTTCATCCTGAGATATTCGTATTCTTCCAGTTTCAAGTCCGTCACGTGTTCAAAACCTCATCAACACGTCCGCTGTGAATTTTCCTGCTGTATTCTCACATGGACTCAGGAAAATGTCCGGTGCATGTGTGAAAGCAGCTCTGGAGATACCGGCTGCTGGGTTTTTCAAGAATAAACATGATTCACATGATGATTTTGTGAAAATCATCCAGGGACCGTTTTGCTGGAGGAGAGTGAACGAGGATCAGCTCAGATGTCACTCACGTGAATATGAGGAACTTGACAGCGAGGAAAAGTGGAAGTTACAGACAGAGACGTGATAAAAATAAAAGATAAAATCCCCACAGATGAATAAATACATCAACGTGGGTGCAGACGTCTTCCTCATTATTCTGATAAACAAACATGTGTTGTCACAACAATGACATATAACAATAACAGATTCACTGCAACAGCCATTTATTCCATTTTGTACATTTATATTGTGTGAGTAAATATTTTTGGTTCTGGTTGAGTTCGGTGAAAATGGATTAAATACTGATATTGTTAACAATCATGAAACCTTTCATCCAAAAACAGTTGAAGAGACGTTAAAGATCTCAACTCCCGCAGCCATTTCAACTTTAAAATGATTAAATGAATGAAATGAAATGTGTTTTCATCCACGGCTGAAAAAAGTCCCCAACAAATGTTCTGTTTCCTGCTGTTTGACTCACGTTCACGAACACAGATC